>NW_026695368.1:173964-215406 GCF_029851405.1 Lichtheimia ornata
GTCGTAAAGAAAACTTTTTGGGTATTCTTTTGGGTATTCAACCGGTGGGTGCTGTCGTTCGCTTGAAATCCTGTCAGCTCTTCAAGAAGCATGGTGTTCAAGATGACTGTGGATCGTAAGTGGGATTGTTATGGTTTCTATTGAAATATGAATGATGGCTAAAGTATCATGCTTCTAGTGTGGATATGTGGATATGTGGATCAGCAAAGACGTGGATCAGCAAAACACTCTGGATATTTGTGACGAGGCGATTGACGAATGGTGCCGAGTACGAGTACGAGTACGAATGATGGCGGACGATGAAGACGACGATGGGTGGCAATGTTGCTAGATGAAATAAACCATTGTTTCTTTTATTATGTACACGCTTGGAGATTGCTAGCTTGTGGATTACATACTATTGCTTCGAAGATGGAATAATAAAGGTGGTTCCGGTTATCGGTCATGCAAGAAGTATATGGCTTTTGTGATACAATAAGGAGGAGTGGGATGAGCTTGAGAAGAGAAAAAGTGAAGTGATCCCGTGCATTGAGTTTCAGGATGAGTGACCCCATCATCATCATCATCATCATCATCATTGGATTGGTTACTGGTGGGTTTACATAATACAAATTGGTTTATGCAGCTCGACCTTCTCCTACATGCAAATGTGATACATACTTTGACACTCACATTCATTATTGGATGCTGTTTTACTTATGTACCTTCGCAAAAGGCAATCATCATCATCATCCATTTGTGTAGCAACTATGCTGTAAGCGTGATGGAGCTGTTTGCTTCTAATGGGTGGTATCGAGATCAGGAGAAGCAAAGTGAGTAGCTGAGTGAAATTGCACGTGATGGTCGCACAAACGCGTCGCTATGTTGCTGCATACATGGATGATGATTGCTTTTAGGAAGATACTTAAACAGCACCCATCCATGAATAAGTTACTCATTATGATATCACAATAAATCTATACATAAATACTACGCTTTTTTTAGTTTGGGAGGGGAGTCATATGTTGGTTGCACAAGTTCAGCAGTCGTGCTGCATTGACATGCACGGACCTAATAGATACCAATCCCGCCACAGTAAAACCATTGATAGCTTAATCACCAGGGCTAATGCTCAAGTGAATTCTCGAGTAGTATTGTTACTATTGACCAACGTATAGGTATTATTGAGGTACACACTCACAGCGGTAATTGTAGCAAGCTGGATGGATTTTGAAGCCATTATTATATCACCCTCATGCGGGAGCTGTGATGGCGGGGACATTTACGCTTGTGTACTAAGCCTATCGACAATGAAGATGCCAAAAACTTTTCTTTTTGAAAGGAACGCCTACATAAATATCGTTGAAAAAGATCTTATTGCTTGGAACTTGTGCACAGCAAGTGATTTGGATGATGCCATTGTTGGACGATGGGCGAAATTGCCACCTTGTCTATCAAAATCCTGGTGTACGCATGCAAAATCAATCGCACCAAGGCTCTCTGTAATGACTCATCATCAATTTATCAGCTCATCACCATCCCCAATCCCCATTTTATCACTCATTGTGGTCACAGAAATACCCACGCCCACCGTGCAGATATAAACAAGATGAATGTTGTCGTCCATTGCTTTTCTCGCACACGTCTCTTTTTTCTTCCCATCATATCATTCTTTGCTAGCACCTTCAAATCCCTCGGTGTGTATCATGGTCGAGAGTCCCTTTTGTGAGCGATCCATGTGCTAATTTGTGATGATCGTGAAGGTTTCATTGTTATCCTTGTACTTTCATTTTCCATGTTGTCATTGTGGTATTTATTAGCTCTTTTGATAAAGGTAAAACCTAATCACCTCGCTTGATGAAGCATGTATTCATATACACATTATGTCCTTTTTGATGTAGCTACCTCGCAACGATGCACTGAAAAGCTGGATTGGGTGGCATATTGTACTACAGCCCGCATGACGTGGAGTGCAAAAATTGGGAACAATGAGAGGAACGACAAAGAGCCCTTTCTTCTCCACCCCCACTTGACATAGCAAGATAAGCGTGTCTCCGTCTCCATTTACAAACTACAACGCGTTAACAAGCTGGCATTGTATTCATTGTACAGCGTTCATTGGGTGAACAGGTGGTCAATGGCGGCACTCCCCAGTGACAACAAGTATACGCGCGTGATGTACCCAAGACTCAAGCTTCCATTCCAACACGACGTGTACGTTCCATCGCTGCATTACTTTATTACACAAGTTTGCCGTTGAGATACTAAAGTTCACGTGTAGTTTGCTGTTCTCTCGTTTATACAAGATCCAAGGGGGGCGTGTTTTTTGTTTCCATGGTTGTCACCAAGGAGAGGTCTCAACTCGTTGTTACTTTGGGCCGGGTATGTTGACAAGACGAGAACATGCTATGGATGGTACCTTACGTTGCTTTTACTATAGCTTAAACATGTTGTATGATGGTACCTGTGACAGCAGCAAGATATTGCTGATCTCAAGCAAGAACGCTGTTGTACGTTGTTTCATTGGTACGCATAGCATTGCATCTACAAAGCAAGGTTTTTTGGTTACTAAGTTACGATATAGCAGCTGCTCATTATGGATGGGATGGAGATATCGTTATTGGAAGCAAGATTGCTGTTGATGAGAAGCATTGCAAGGTAAAAAATGCCCATTCTGGGATTTGTTGCGTTCAAGTGGACTTACGAAATAGATATAGTGTTGGCTCTCACTCGGCGTTCCTACCATTATCACACAGCACGTCAAGGATGTCATTGCACTGTACTGTCTAGGAGGGAGACGACCATGTTGTGTTAGCGAAATGCTTTCATCGGCGGACATTTGGGGCAAGGCGGCATTATTGGAATGGTTGCATGAAAACCCAGAAAGGAGCACCGCGTTCACGAGTTGCCTGCCTTTCTTCACTCCAGTGGCGGCGTGGGACAGTTGGCTGACTCCCTCATCAAGCGGGAGATTAAGTGAAGGAAGCCACAAAGCGACCTTGGTGAGGTAGGACTACTTGGCCGGCTCCTATATCAAGAAGAGATTAAATGGCGGAGGCCTCAAGCTGACCTCGTGCAATTGTTTGGTATGTCATTTAAAAAGGAGGGTTAGTGCAAAGTATAACATGTTCATTGTTATTGATATTCACTTTAGATGAGGGAAGCAGCACCATGGCGAAGGTGAAGAAAGCTGCCAAGGGAGTGGTATTTGAGCTTGCGAATGACCGGGCTTTGGTCATGGAAGGCCCCGAAGAGAAGGTTGACCATTTGGTCTCCTTCTTACAACAATTGGTAAATTTTTTTGAACAAAATGAGCACCTGTATCATCTTCTAAAATGCATTTATTTGTGTAGATTGTCAAAGAAGGGCATCCAGAAAGCAACTACATCATTGTCAAAGTTGTGGGATCGACTGCGGAACCCAAACTTGACCATCTCCAGCAACACATCGGCAACGCTGGCAAGACTGTGCCAGTGCCATGGTTGCATTTCTCGGTGGCACACACAATAGGTGCTTGGCCTGCTGAGCAGGCAAGTATCCTTGCTGAAGAATTGGACCAGCAGTTACGGCAATCACCACCATCACCAACAACCAAGGACACCTTCGTGTGCGACAAGGTCGCATTTTTTGACCCAAAATTCCCACAAGGTAGTTACCATCCGCTTTTGAGTTTCATATACCAAGTTGACCCATCTCATGTACCAATCAATCGCTTTATTATAGTTCTTGGTGTGGCCCCGTCGGTTGCAAACAGGCCCATCAACAACCTTTTCGGTATGTACAATCGTATTAATGATACATAACGCAATACCCATATACCCATACTCACTATAATGCTCATAGGGATGCTTCAAGGTCCGATGCCCGGTGAAAATGGCCTTAAGATGGAGACTACGCAAGGGAAATACCAGGACGTGGATAAAGTGCAAGCCAACAACCAAGCACTCACATCAGCCATCAAAAAGTTACCCGCATCTCATGACTTCCTAGGACCTATGAAAGTGGAGAGCATCGTCGTGAGTCGCAGGGTGAAGAGTCTTGAGAAAAGGATCTACAGCAGATTGCCGACATACAAAACATCTTCATATGAATCATTGTTCAGATACACAACGGCACTATGTATGGTCCTTCCGTAATTGTTTCGACGCTATGATTCACGATTCAACACGTTGCGTTTCTTGAACTACCAAGGGAAACAAAGAGCGTTGGACGAGATGGTGAATACTCTATTAGAAGGCGGCAAGAAATATCCACCAAATGCAAAAGCGAAGAGGAAACGCAAGAAGAGGTCGAGACACAAGAGAATATGGTGTATTCTTTAACATTGTGTGAAATGGTTACTAACGCAATCTTTGGGAGACGCCTTTATAAATAAAAGCCTTACTTCCGCATATCATGTTTCCAGTCATGTCATGGTTGTTGTGAGCTTCTCATCCACTTTAGAATAATCAATGGGTCTTTACGTAACTGATGTCAATCCACCCTCCCACTTTACCCCCAGCATTGGCTTAATCATGGTACCAGTCGTCGATTTGATTATGTAGTAACAGAGGCAAAATCATACTTATTGGATTGATGCACCCTTATTAAACACATGTTAAATCATCTACTTCTTCGCTTGGAACTATCTGGAATAATTCTTGGTCTATGTGCCATCATTGAGAGATAATCACAAAGCCTACTAATGCAGTTCATGTTGTTGCTGCTGCTGTTGGTGTCATCCATACTCAAATAATAAGATGTCGTGATCGATGATGCCGTTTGAGCATTCGTTATCATCATCGTATTCGCTATGTATTGTCATCATCCCTTGATGCGGATGAGACTGATATGGTGGTGAGAGGCAAAGGTGTGAGAGGGTTGTTGGGGCAAATGGTCTTGACAGTACAATTCTCGGTATACAGCAATAGAAATGGATCTGCAAGCGTCTTTGCTGACACAGGTTGTTTCGGAATGGCGGGTCTTGGAAAACAAAATCATGCAACAAGTGCTCAATCCCAGTCTCTGTTTCGCGTTGCACATGAAATGAGTTTAATGTAAGTCGACTTTATCTAGCAATGCAATACAATGGCTACAACATGACTATAGATCGGGCTTGAAAAAGAACCTTGGACGTGCGGGAACATCGGTAATGACCCCCATGGAGCGACAAGCGATTGCAAATGTAGACTTACCTCATGCCATTTGTTAGCTCATGCAACGCACTGGAATAGTTGACCGTACGGTGGATGAAGAATTCAAAATCGAATATGGCCAATATAAAGCGTAAGTGGTCAAAGCAAATGAATGATTGATGTTAGGCTGATCAACATGTTGAAAGGCTGGAAAAAAAGATCCTCAGGCTGAACAAGGAAGCCCGATACAAGATGTCTTCGATGCGTGACATTTCGGTAGCCAAGCGACGTATTGCAGAGACGTTAAGCGAATTCGAACAACAATCACCATCATCATCACCGGAGGGGATTATGACAGCTTACATGCACGTATTGATATGGTTGGATGAAGAAGCCCGGCTTGCTTTGGATGCCGAATTTCGAAAGACGATATTGGAACCACTCGAGAGGATGTGTATGTACTTTCCAGCAGTACAAGAAGCTGTCAAACATCGACAAAAGCTTGCATTGGATTATGATGCACAACGAGCCAAGGTGCGAAAGATGATTGATAAATCAAGCCCCGTGAGCGATGGTGGTAACCATGCACTACCGACAATGGAGGAGCAGGCTCATCATGCACGAGAAATGTACGAAGAACTCAACCTTATCCTTGTGCAGGATCTTGCACGGCTTGTGGAGTTGAGGGTGCCCTATTTGGATCCATCGTTCGATGCTCTTGTTAAATCAGAATCCAATTATGCACAAGCTGGATACGACGCACTCCAAACACTCGAGGTACCCGAGCCAGAAGATGTGAATGGGCTGTTGCAGGAAATGCGAGAACTTTCAATTTGTGGGAACCTATAATATTAGTGTACATAATAGAAAATCTGTATATATGATATATATAAACGTGTTCTCTCTCGTTATGCAATGCACCAAATGTTTCTGCAATGCGTTGTCTCGAATCATATGCCACTTTATGCATGAACATACATACATGGAAGGCTTCTTTTTCTTGTTCTTCATTTTCCATTGCTAGTAATCCATACTTGAGCATGTTGCAAATGCTTTAATACTGGAACCCCTCCTCATTGTTCACACACACGCTATTCCTCCACGGTGAAACAAGGGGTGGTGTAAAAGAAGGGACCTTTAGAAACAACAATGTTATCCACACATCTCCAACTCACATTTTTGTCCTACAAACAAACTGTCCAAAGATGCAGAGTAAACCAGAATACATCGACGACGACCACACCAGCATCCATAAAAAACAAAGCGTACATGCCCCCGTTGATTATCATCCAGCATCATCACCTCCTCCGCTTTCCTCATGTACAACCACATTAGTACAACGACGCAAGCAACGTGCTTCTCGATGTTTGAAATGCTGCATATTTCTCATTTTTCTAGGCGTAGCTGCAGTGTCTGTGGTGTTGCCCCAAGTGTTAATAGGTCGAGATTCACCCAACTCACAGCAAGGTCATGCATTGGATTTAACGATTGTGCCCGATGCACGCCTATCACAGTCATTTTATGGCATTGATTACCGCATTCAAGATGATAGCTCGTTGCAACAAGTGGTGGATGACGTTAAAGTGCTGAGTCAAATGACCACCCGTATCCGAGTGCAAGTAGCTGCCAATGAAGCTGATGATGCTGACAAAACGTCACTTGTGTTGGAGGCTATTAGCCTAATCAATACCACGCAACAGCCAATGGGTGTCATGCTTGCATTAAACGACCCCATAAGTAATACACAGCAATATGAGGCCTTGTGGAACCTGCTAAATGAACATGGCACTGAGAATGTGATTGGGGTATCTGTGAGCAGCAGCAGCAGTGATGGTAAAAGTGACAAAGTACATGATTTGTATATAGAGGCTTACACAGCGAGTATATAGTGAGTGACGAGCAAATGAGTGCCCTTATTCAGCAAGTGCAAGAACAAATGGCGTCGCATGGATACCCATCTCTTCCAGTGACACCATCCACTATGTCTATTCAACAACTTCTTGTTCAACAACAAACGATCGCCAACAACTCGCATCCATTCTTTTCCGGGATCCGGGCTGATGAAGCAACCGATTGGATGTGGCAGCATCATAACCATTCTCATATGCAACCAAGGCCTGTGCAACAAATAGGATGGCCAACAGGGCCCGAGGATCAACCTTTGCAAGATGCCATTCCATCCATTGATAACCAACAAATGCTACTGGATACATTTGTTTGTCAAGCAAATGCACGCGGAGTTCCCTATTACTGGTTTGAATTCAAGGATCATCCTCCATCATCATTCTCATCTCGGCAAAAGGTTACTACTTTTTGGGGTTTAATGGATGAAGGACGTGCCCCTAAACATCGGCATATGCCTACATGTCATGTGGAACCATGGCAAAGAACCAACACCACCACCATGAACACTTGAGATAATAAAGCAGATTCCCATTCCATAACTTTTCTTTATATATTATCAATGATCAAGATGTTGTTGTACTAGTGGATATACTTTTGTTTGTGATGCTGCTACTTTTAGGTGGTGTCAATTGAGGCATTTTAAGCACTTGTCGTACCAAGGGTATCCGGAAAGCCACATTCTGAACCACACTGAACCATGCGGATGTGCACCAATACAAGCCTAACGACATGGGAGCATGTGCTGCGATGGGTACAAAGGCGACTGCCAATACACGAAAGGCGTTGGTGAGGATCTTTTGGGTGAGGGTCTTTTTTCGATCTTTGGCTAGCCAAGCATTCAACTATATCATCATGTTAGTAATGTGTGTATATGCAATTGTATCCTTATCAACCTAGTTACCTCCACATTCAACAGGGTCCCAGCACCAATCAAAAGAGGAAATGTCATTGTTGGGTCAGGTACTGTAAGGTCTGTAAACCATGCAAGGCCTTCATGATTCATCCCGTCAGCCGAGTTCTCTGCTACTTGTCCATACCAAGGTAGCGGCATCCCGGTCATGTGGCGTATGGTCAATGACATGGATACAAAGAGTGGGATCTGCACATAGGGCAATGATAATAACTTCCAACGAGGACATCCATATTGCTTGTAAATGTCATTCACTTTTCTTCGATACTATCATCAACCCCTTTGTTAGCTATCCCATCATCATCATTGCCATCGTTGCTACTATCATGCTCACCTGGCGTTGGAGTTCCTTGTTGTAACGTGCATAATCCCATCCAGCTTTTCTCGCTTCAGTTGTAACGTGTGTTTTGAGTGTCTCGCCCCAACTTTGAACCATGGGTGCCAATTCGATCATGCGTCCAATACTGCGTTGTTGATACACGGCGATGGGCAATGTCAAACTCGATCGCAAAAGGCATGTCAAGCCTACAATGGTAGCCCACCAAGGGACACCTGCTGAATGGACTGATTCCAAGAGAGATTCATTGGCTGCAAGGACGATTGGAAGAGAAGAAGCTCGTGTTGTTGTCTTTAAAGGGTGGTTGCGATGGCGACAAGGAATGACAAAGTTGTGGCGGTAAACAGCTGCAGGAGATAAGCGTGGCATGGGTGTGTGTACCAAAAAGAGCGAATGAATGAATCAGGTGGGTTTGTCCTCCCCCACACACATCGCACTGCTGCTTGCCTACTGACTTTGAATGGACATAGGAGTGCAGCACGGCCAAAGGAGAGCATGGAACCAACTGCAATAATGACCTCACGTGAGGACAGGGTGAAAAAAGTACGCCATAAACATTTCTGCAGCCTCATCTGATGGGGGAACGAGACCCAGGACGATCATCTTTTTTATGAGTGCCACCATTTACAAACCAGAGGGCTGTTCTATCGAAGGTTCCTGATATCATATGATTCGAGACTTGTTTATATCCCCTTTTTACAACACACAAATGCCCGTCAAAGAAAAAGAGAAGCATCTTATATGTAAAGTGCTGCTGCTGCTGCTGCTGCTGCTGCTTGCTGCTGCACATATATCGCCCCCAATCTTCATCCATCCTTGGCATTCCTCCTTTCTCTCTCTCTCTCTCTCTCTTTCTTCTTTACTCTTTCCCATTCCTGGTGCAATGAAGTTTTCCCACCAGCTTCAATTCAACGCAGTACCTGATTGGGCTGACTACTATGTTCCGTAAGAAAATGCTACTATCCCATCACACACACAGCACACAAACAAACATTGTCATCAATGATTCACCTTCTTCATTTATAAACCCTTCAATGGAAACAATCTAGGTATTCCAATCTCAAGAAACTCGTCTACTCCATCGAAAGGGATCGTATCCTTGCTGGCTCTACCATGGAAGACATTCCCAATGAACAAACGGCTCTCTTGGACAATCAACATCATCATAATGACAACACCACCAGCCACAATGATCGCTTCATTGCTGCTTTAGACCGTGCCTTGGATCGCATTGTCAATTTCTACTCCAAGAAAGAAACCGAGCTCTATGATGCTGTAGACACCTTGCTCATTGATCTCGAGGCTCAGGCCACAGCGGTTGCTTCTTCCACTACTACAACTACTACTACACCCGTTGCTGCTGCCCATAGTGATCATCCACCACAAGCCCATCAAAATCGCCAACAACAACACAAGCGCACCCATAGCACCTCCTCCTTGCTTGCAACACAAAACTTGGCAGACCATGATCCTGAAGCAACAAGAATTGATATGGGTGCCATGGATGATGAGCGAGAACAATTACGTCGACATGCTGTGGATCTCTTTGTGCAATTATCTGAATTGAAGTCCTTTGTATCCTTAAATGCCACGGCGTTTGCCAAGATTCTCAAAAAGTATGACAAGATTACGGGCAGCGAACTCAAGCGTTACTATACAAGCAACTACGTCACCAAGGCATATCCATTTCGTACAGCCACCAAGCAAAAGCTCAATGCCACTATCCAACGCATTGAACATGGCTATGCCGCTTTGACTCACCAAGATGACACCGTTGAAGATGCAGTGCGTGAATTGAAGGCTCATTTGCGTGATCGTATCGTTTGGGAGCGTAATACCATTTGGCGAGATATGATCGGTCAAGAACGCAAGGTTCAAAACATGGGCAATGTCGCTGAACGAAAGCTTGTTCATACCCCTTTTGGTGATTTGGATCGCTCTACTCTTTCTCAACTCGCATGGCTCGTTGCATGTCTCGTGGTCTTCTTCATTCTCCTCAAAACAGAACTCTTTGCTGACATTGAGCAGAATCGATGCTTTGCTATTCTCATTTTTGCAAGCATGTTGTGGGCTACAGAGGTATGTACTTGTTGTCTGTGCGCGTATAATTTACTTACTTACATACGTACGATACATCATAGGTGATGCCGCTATTTGCTACAGCAATGATCATCCCTCTCTTGGTGGTGGTGCTTGGCGTGATGCGATCGGCGGATGATGGTCATGAACGTCTTAGTGCGCCTGAAGCAGCCAAAGTGGTATTCTCCGGCATGTTTTCATCCGTGATCATGCTTCTTTTGGGTGGATTTGCCATTGCAGGATCACTTAGCAAGTTTGGAATTGCAAAGTCAATGGCAACATTTGTATTGTCTCGAGCGGGTACCCGACCCAGTCGCGTGTTGCTTGTCAATATGTTTGTGGCCACAGTGACCAGCATGTGGATCAGTAATGTGGCGGCGCCCGTGCTTTGCTTTTCATTGATTCAGGTAGGTTACACACATACATACACATGGAATGCACATGTCAGCAAACAAACAACTCAAACATTTTCCATAGCCCATTCTACGCACCCTCCCTGTTGATTCGTCCTTTGGGTCATGTTTGATTATTGGCATTGCCCTTGCATCCAATCTTGGTGGACTTGCATCACCTATTTCATCGCCCCAAAATATCATTGCCATTCAAAACATGGATCCTGCACCATCCTGGGGACAATGGTTCCTTATCTCCATTCCAGTATCGATTATTGGCAACATGATCATTTGGCTATGGCTGCTTTTTAGTTATCGACCTGAAAAGAATACCTCCCAAATCCATACCATCCGTGCATCTCAAGATCCTATCACCGGCACACAAATCTTTGTCATGCTTGTCACGGTCGTCACGATCGCTTTATGGTGTGTCGCTCATTCACTCGAAGGCATGCTTGGTGATATGGGTATCATTGCCATCATTCCATTGGTGGCATTCTTTGGCACTGGTTTGCTTACCAAGGACGACTTTAACCATTTCTTGTGGACCGTTATTATGTTGGCTATGGGTGGCACTGTGCTTGGCAAGGCTGTTGAGAGCTCTGGATTGTTGCGCACCATTGCTACAAGCATTCAACATATGGTCACTGGTTTCTCCACCTTTGAAGTGCTCATTGTCTTTAGTCTTTTGGTCGTTGTGATTGCCACCTTTATCAGCCACACAGTGGCAGCTCTTATTATCTTGCCCATTGTTGCCGAAGTCGGTGCTGAAATGACTGATCCCCACCCTCGTTTATTGGTCATGGTAGGTATTTATTGGCAAGAATCATACATCAATTAACACATCTGCTACTCTAGGGCACCGTATTCATCTGCTCCATTGCCATGGGACTACCCGTTTCTGGTTTCCCCAACATGAATGCTGTCTCACAAGAAAATGAGCTTGGCAAGCCATACTTGAGCACTAAGGACTTTTTACGCAATGGCGTTCCTTGCAGCTTGCTTTGCTTGCTATGTGTCACCTCCATTGGTTATGGCTTGATGAACCTCGCTGGTTTCTAATCTCTCTCTTTACATACACATATCACACAAACATACATACCCCTTTCTCCAATGTATAGCATTTTCCATATATCTCAACAATCCCTATACAACAGCACACCCTCATTGTTTTATACCTTTGCTTATGCATATTTATTCAATAGAAGATACAACGTCTGTGGAATCCAATAAACACGCACATCATGAAAACATGGAGGTAGTAATAAAAGCGCATGATTCCCAAGTTCACGCGCATGAAAAAGCATGTCATGCTAAATTTTTGTGGGGTAAAAAGAAGGTTGTGGTGTGTGTGTAACCCTATGCATGAATAAAATGAATACATCGCACATGCAATTCTTCTCTTTTGTTTCTCACTCTCTTTTTC
This sequence comes from Lichtheimia ornata, assembly GCF_029851405.1. Lineage (NCBI taxonomy): Eukaryota > Fungi > Mucoromycota > Mucoromycetes > Mucorales > Lichtheimiaceae > Lichtheimia > Lichtheimia ornata. Next base: position 186,107 of record NW_026695368.1, read on the forward strand.
CTTTACCTAATCGACACACACACACACACACACAATGCCCGAAGGATTCAAACCGGACTTGTCCAAGGCTGTAGGCCACCGATACCCTGATGATTTTGTAAGCCCAGCAATTCAAAGTGTCACCCATCCATGATCAGCCATGATGTACTGACATACATGTATATAAAAGGTGGCATGCACTCGTCGCGATTACTTGTTGTATGCATTGTCGATTGGTGTTCCTGAAACTGAGTTGCGATGGCTCTATGAGAATGGTACGACGAAATAGGGACTTTTTGAATCTACCTCTAATACACAACGTCTTCTTGCAGAACAAGATTTTGGTCCTTTGCCAACGTATCCGCTATGCTTGTTGATCAAGGGCGATCACTGGGATGTCGTCGACTTTGCCGAACGCTGGCATGCAGGTGGTCCATTGCCAGGCATGCCCGAGTGGGACATTAACAAGATGGTGCATGGCGAACAGAGCATCGAAGTCATCAACCCATTCCCTGTTGAAGGTGGCCGTTTTAGAGCAGTCAAGACTTGCCGTGGTGTGTATGACAAAGGTAAATCCCACACTCCTCTTTTTGCATTTACAATCACATGACCCCCAAGCAAGTGGAATCTAACATGTGAAAATTAGGCTCAGGCATGGTCATGGATTCAGTGCTGGATCTCTATGGCGAAAAGGATGGTGTACATTATTGCAGCATGGGAAGCCAAATGTTTGTTCGTGGATATGGTGGATGGAATGTAAGTAATACCGTCGGTAAAAAGATCATCAAGTCGTTGACATGGCAACCGTATCCTTGTCGTTGTAGGGACCCAAAGGACCAAAGACCATCAAGTATACACCTCCTAATCGACCCGCCGATGTTGTGGATAAGTTCGACACTGCTCGTAATCAAGCATTGCTCTTCCGTCTTTCTGGGTAAATAGGACATAGGCATATACTTGTATATGAGATGCTCATCCTTTCATCATCATAGTGACTTTAATCCTTTGCATGCGGATGTCAACTTGGCACCCATGGTAGGCTTTGAAAGACCCATCCTTCATGGCCTTTGTACCTATGGCAAGGCTGCCCATTCGGTCCTGAGAGCTTTTGGTGATAATGATCGCTTACGTTTCAAGTCTTTCAAGGCACGCTTTGCTAAGCCTGTGCTCCCTGGTGAAACCGTTGAGATTCATATGTGGAAGGTGGAAGGCCCTGAACCAAAGACCGATGGTGTTATTTTCGTCGCCAAGGTTGGTGATCGCATCGTTCTCAGCAATGGCTATGCCGTCTTGCACAAGGAAACACCCGAATCCAAATTGTAAATACTTCCCTTTGTACCTTTCGGAATATGATACGTTTTCGGAATTGTCTTTTCGATCCTTCATTCATGTGTTAAAGATGTTGCACAATATGTCAAAAGAGTGTTTTGAGAAGGAAATGTTATTATTATTGTGTTGTCAGTGTATACATTGCGTCATAAACAGCTTTCAATATTAACCGATCCGATCATTGTAAACGTGGTACATGAAGATCTAGTTGCTCACATGAGCATTTAAATGTTGCAACAACTATGTATCATCTGATGATTCGAGGTATGGACAAATGTAATCCGCTCATCCCCACGTTTTTGAAACACGTTGTGAGGAGGAGAAAAGAAAACATTTGTCGTCAACTTTGTCTCATCACCCGCTTCTTGCTCCACTCTTACCCCACGCTAGCAAGACGAAATAGTGTGATCAGCAGCACCATGTGGATGATGATGTGCTGTGACCGAATAGATTCACGACATTGCCCGCTTTGTATATTGCTGGTATGTATTCAATCATCATCCCCTTTCGCTTACTCTTAATAGCTCACGTAGATACACATCTTACATAAATTTGATCTGAAACATTCCTATGGTTCATTCACAAGATTACCGTGACACAGTCTCATACATTAGCAAGCTGTCAAGAATGTTTGAATGGGTCGTATTTGCGTCGTAGGTGTAGCAAAAGGATGGACAATCACACAAGAATACACACAAACAAATTATGATGGTCCATACGGAGCAAGTCCGCTTGTTTGCGCAAATTCGAATGAATAGCTTAGTTGGTGTAAAAAAGGCAAGAAGAATGTATGCTATGTGCGTGTGAACAACATGATGACTATATAAGAGGACTCACTCAAACCACACCATAGCCATGAACATCATCCCGCTATCCACCATGATCCAACAAGTAAAACCAACCATTTTCAGTCCTATCAACGCTGGTTGCGCTCAATGTTGCGTTTGTGGTTCCTTTACCCATAAGACCCGGTATGTCATTTTTATGGTGATCCCCGATCGTTTCCTCACACAACGTATATCTTTTTCAACAGTGATTGCCCAGGCTTGTATCGATGATGAATCCAACAACAACCCATGTCACATGACAACGGTCTCCAACATGTAGTATCTCGTGTATTGATTATCCAGATTTGCTAGCTACACATATAAGAACACCTGCAATCACGAGTACCATGCCAAGCCAAGTATCTATCCAATGTACAAATGTCAACCTATATCCTAGCAACCTTGTTTCCTTGATCCCTTTACCTTTTCCTCCAAGCTCTTCTCCAAGTAATAAACCAGTGAACAGTGAAAATATGAACGTCAACGAATTGGTGATGGGCACTGCAAGTGACATTTCTATAGGCGGGTGTATGAGCCAGGCAACCCACCCACAGCAAACAACAGCCTACTCTCATGGAGTACACATACCTGATTGACCAAGGGTATAATAGTAGACGACCGATCCACTCAAATTCAATGCCAATGGGAGAACATACTATGCAAGGACATTAGCCCATTGTCACCCATCGTATCCTGTCGACGGTGATTACCTGCCATCGCGTAAAGAGGTACTTTTGTTCAGCCAACCAACGCTTCATGCCACCTTCTGGATGCTTTGCTGTCACTGTATCAAGGCCTTTGGTGCCTGCTTTGATCAATGGATTGGTTGAACCCCAACATATGGCCACTAGATCCACGCCTTGTCAGTCTGGGATAGATACACGTTGTATGTAGAAGAGTTCAAATAAAAGGATTGCATACCGAGTACAAAGCCAAGGGCTTGTTCTATAAAAGAAGATGAGAAGGAATATAGATAAAGAAAGGGATGGATGTACTTACGCATGATACTGGCTGAAGACATTTTCAAGGCCGAGTGAAAGAAAGAGCAACATGCATTAAAAGGGATTGGCTCGAAATTCATGTCAGACGATTGGGATTAAACAACGATGGAGAGAGAGGCACATGACACATATTAATGCGATGCTTAAAAGAGGGATGAGTTTCTGGTAAGCTACTCATTGCATGTTGCTATGGCTACCGGGAATCCTCATACTCAACATAATGTGGCTGAATGCTATCATGGTTTCAATAATAGTCTCATTATGACACCACTTTTCCTTCCCAGCATCCATCAAATATAGACTTGCAATATCGATTATGGCATTCTAAGGTTACAGCAAAGCACCCACCAATCATTTGGTGTTAAACGCGCTAGATTTGCTTATTGGGTCGGATGATCGGGTTCTTTTGTCTCTTTGTTCTCTTTATCTGATAATCATGCATGACGATTTGGAGCAGGGTGGTGGTGTAGAAGCACGACAACAACAACCCCTTTTACGCGACTCGACCAATAAACGCAATGTCATTTGGACGACGCTCATTTGGATCTGGCGAATCTGCATCTTTGCTGTAACGGGATCGTCGAGTGTTGCTGTTACTCGGTTTATTTTGGAGCATATCTTTGGAACCACTATGGGTGAGTAGTAGTAGTAGTAGATGAGCGTATAGATGTTTGTAGGTGTGTCACTCATGCATTGATTATATCCATAGCTCGTTGGCTTTACTATGTCCTTTTCTTCTTTTTGGAGTTGGTGGTCTATACGGTGATGATTGTATCCATAGGCACCATTCTTGGTCAACATCGGTTCTTTTTCAACGTGGCGGTCAAAATGTGGGGATGGATGCTTCCAGCACGTTACTGCACAAGTTATCGTTAAAAGAGGATACATCATTGCAACGTTGTATTGAAGCGTTTGTACGCTTAGGAATAGTACATAAAAAATTGATAAATAAGAAAAAGGTGTCTATCTACAAGAGAGAATTGGGAGGAGCAGGACAAAAAAGAGGGCGGATGGAAACAAAGACTCAACATGTGTCCCATGCTTGTATATCAAAAGGATGTCTGTAATGGGGGGAGAGGGTGGTGGGTGAATGTGGATGAGGGTAATAGGAAAAAGTGAAATAGAGAAAGAGAGAGGATGTGTGTTGGTTGTCCTAGTTACTGTAAAGCATAGCAACAAGAGCACCACCAATACTTCCACCGTCACGAGCGATTTCAAGCTTGATGCGACTAGCAATTTCCTTTCCAAACCATTCTTCAAGTGAGCGACGAACACGTTCTTCCATGTGGGGATAGAATTCATAGGTGGATCCATTGACACCAACAACAATGTCGCCCGAGCTTGTGTGAAGATTTTGTTGCATGAGGGTGGAGATAATAGCAACCGAGGCAAGAGCAGCGCTGCGAGAAGCAACAATACGACAAATGCGAGTAAGGATGGCCATATCCTGTAAGGTGGGCGTGGTGACAAAATGGTACTTGCTGAGGACTTCTACAGTAGATTCAAGGGATGCTGGCGAGAGTGGTTTTGCTTCCAATGCACTCATAGTAGCAGTAGGGAAAGACCATGCTTCACCAAAACCTTCTGGGACAACACCATCAAAGAGAGCACCGGTCTTGATGAAATCCAAAGCGATTAGGCGGACAAGTTCACCCAAGTAGGCACCTGACAACATCTTTTCATAGCTTTGGAAACCAGGTTGATTGTGACTAGCGTCAAGGATACGATCATACTTTGTCAGTGGCAAGTACTTGTCGCTGCCGAAAATGTCAATCTCGGTGTTGATGAGCATTTCAGTATTGGGAGGATAGGAAGCACGCATCTCAGGATCCAACTTTTCAATCAATTCCATCTTTTCAGGGTATGCTGCATTGAGACCAGTGGCAAAGATCAAGCCCATACGTGCCTTGGGGTTGGCGTATGCATGCGCCACAAGGGTTCCCACTGTGTCATTCAAGATGGCACTTACACGCACGTTCAAAGACTATCAAGGATCATCCAATAAGCATGCCATGTCAACACACACTCTTTTATACAACTTTTTCTTACCTTGCGTTCAAATGCTTGATGGAACATGTCAGCTAAATCTTTGCCTTCGATGCCTTGTAAGGTAAAACCTTTGCCCATGCGTAACATGGTGCCACGATCCACACCTGTTTGGCTGAGATAATAAAATGATGAGCTTATACTGTTCGTTCGTGTGCATAGACACTTTTTCAACTTACTCGACAGGGAAACTCCAGCACACACCAAGTGAAAGCGTCTCTTTACCAGATACTTGTGCCTCGGAGAACAAATGACGTGCCTTGGAAGTGACCAGCTCCTTCACGGCATCGGCAATCCAATCGAAAAATGCAGCACCAGGACCCGTCTTGAGCTCATGGGATGGCGATTGCTTGAGCTCGCTTACTCGGACCTTGCCATTGCCCAGCAATTCCACAGCCGAGATGCGTAGATTCGTACCACCGAGATCGAGTGACAGAAATGTGCCCGTTTCAGTGCCGTTGGGTAACCTGGTAACGAACGAAGGGATCATGGTGGCTAAACCTTTTGAAGGTGTCTTGAGACCATGCTTGAACTCGCACAAGAAGCCATTAATGATAGGTGCAAGACCGTCCTTGGACAAGAGGAAAGTGCTTTCCAGGTTTTGAAAGAGTGCATCGGCTGCGTCAGTCATGATTCAAATTTCGTCACACAATAAAGATGTGGGTCAACTCTAATTGTTGTTATGCTTCTTATTTGCCCAGAAAGGGGATGAAGGGGTGGGGTGGATGATGGGGATATGTATAGAACAAAAAGAACGATAGGAAGAATGTGGGTGTGTGTATACAATGGTTGTGTATGTGAGTAGAGATGGTATAAAAGAAGTACACACACAAAGGTAAATCCAAGAAGAAAAAGAGAAAAAGGAAAAAGAAAGAAAAAAGGATTCTCAATCGCACACTCTTATACCGAGGAATGATGGAGATGGTGTGGGTTGGGTGCCGTGTGTATGTGTGTTGTGTGGGCGCTGTGATATGGTAGGTTTCGGATTGAGCCAATAGCACATGGTTTCTATCGTCGGAAAAAACGACCCTTTCCAGCGGACCCTTGGTGGGGTCGATATCGAGCGGGGTCACTTTCCCTTTAAGGAGCCGCTGACGCTGACGTCTTTACTCACAATGAATAGCCGATGACAATAATCATCTTATGATACTTACTATAGACATTGTAATCTAACAAAGAGAATAAATGGATCATACTCGATATCAAATATCCAAATCGTAGCATGCAAATAACATCCAAAAGAAAGGGTAAAGCTCACATCGCCTTACATAATCCGACCTGATGGACCCTGACCATCCTAAGGTTGGGGTCCCCCGCCCATGACCTCTTTTTTTTTTACGTGATATCTGCGTGAGTACGCTGTTTTAGGGTGCCTATCTATCGTTCAGCATCAGGATCATCCATTTACAGACCAATCGAATAAAGCATCTAAAGGCGTGGTTTCGTACAACCTTGAATGATTCTTTTTGCTTGCTTGTCTCCTTTTTACTCCCTGACCCTTTGCATTGGTTTTGCCGAGTGTCTTTATTTTGGAGGGTAAAAAAGGTATATGGAGGTTGTGATTGCGCCTCATGTACCACGTGCCATAGCTGCATCATGCACAGTGGAGAGGTCAAGAATGACGCCATAGCTGTGGTGTTGTCTCTATGCATGTAAATGTGTAGGAATGTGATGACGACTACTACTTTTCAGGAACCTTGCAGACTCAAACAATCATTGTTTGGGAAGTGAGACATTACATAATTTGCGTACGGGTCCACCATCAATTAACCCCGGTGGGTTTGGAAAAACAAACCAACCCGGAATCGTACATAAAAGTAGCGCCGACGGAGACAAGAAAGCCACACAAATGAAATGACACATTAATTTCTTTGTCTTTTTCTCCTCCTAAGCTTCCATACTACACGCAACTATTTGGCTGACCTAAAAATATCCTTGGGCCCTTTGTTGTCATCCACTTGTACTAAACACCGTCATAGCGTGAGAAGTGTACTCGATACCGTTATCTCGGTAACATGTATGCATTGCCATGTGCTTGATAACACAGCACCGTGAGTGCTCACCTGATGTCTACAAGTGCACCATGCAGCCGGAAAAATGAGAATTGGGATTCCTGCTACCATGTGTATCACAAAACTCCTGTTGGTGCGGGATTAGAACTAGCAGCCTTTTACCGATATCCTTGAATGCTTGTGTACCTCATCATTCCATTTAAAATTGAGATACTCCTTGGATCATTATGTGGTATGGATTCACTTTTTCATAATGAGCAATACCATCATCAGCCTCTCATACCATATGGACGTATTCAAACATGCTTCAGGCAGGAATCCGCCTTGATAGCCTAAGTCATTGGATTAGAAACAAAATAATCTCCTCCCTTGGACCCTGGAACTACTCGTCAAACAAAATGATCATATGACCCACTGTTTTTCGTCATTGGTCCATGTAATTTTCTATCGATCCATAGCTATGGTGAAACTTTTATCACTACCATGAACCTCGGGTTTGGCTATAGCATGACCCATCACACCTTGATGCAGCTTGTGACCATAATACCCACCACCACGACGTACATCAAGCTGCGTCATGGCAACACTCATTTTCTCTTTTCGATGTCAAGCATCTTATTCTATCAGCCAGGAATCTCCTTATACTATATGCTATCAATTCTCAGTGCCTTGGATGATTGTAAATGATGCACGCATAGCTCTTGATGGCTGGCAACTCTTACCACATCATTAAGTGAAGGGGCCATCTTTCATGTTCCGAAACCAACTTTACACGTGACATGTCCCATATGTCCTTTTGTTCTTGGAAGCCGTTAAATCACCACCATGGGAGTTGTGGGTGGGTTCCCCTTCTGGCGCCATAGGAACTGAGAAAAAATAAAAGGTTGGCTCGCTTGGTCGAGGTAGAGTACTTGCACTCTTCGTATATTATCCCAACGGTTTTGGATTTGCCGTGTTCCCATGATCCGATCATTCTCGCTGCTTATCGAACACGCATACCAATATGAAAAGTAAGTTGATAACATAGATGTCACCTTCATAATAGTGGGGATGTGCATTATGCGTACAAGTTATTAATTTCGTTGATAGATTTCTTGTTACCTACCCTATTTTGGCCGATGTATGATGCATAAACAACATTGCACTAGGCTCCTCAGACTTATTGCTGGTATATGCACCCCATCACTTTATCAGCTCATGCATCAATTTATCAATGCATCATCCCCAACACACGAAAGTAACCACGCCCACAATGCACATCACAATAAAAGGATGTTGTTGCCGCTCACCATACTCCCACATCTCTCTTTTCTCTATCATACCATTTCGATTGCTTACAAGATCAAGTTTCCAAGGCTTTGTACGTATCCCATTTCTTGCAAGCTTTGTGAATAAGTGCTGATCTTTGCGGTCATTCATAGGGTCCTGCTCTCATTGTTGTCGTCGTCCTCATCGTGATATTGGATCCTTATAGAAAGGTAAAGCCTGATGATGCTGCTTGATGAGTCATTACTCATACACGCTACCTTGCTACTTTCGATATAGCTATCTCCCCTTGAAGCATCTGCAAAAGTTGGCTTTGGTGCCATGATCTACGTCGGGTGCTGAAATTGACATGGTGCAAACAGCAGGGTAACCACCCCCAACTCCCATGGTGATGATTTAACGACTTCCTAGTAAACAGCCATGGATGCTTACAAGTTCGCTCAGTGTCTTAAGCATGATCCAACAACGCAACCATTGCTTGCATGACTTTATTTATCTGTTGCTAGGTTACCATGTCGATTTCTATGTAAAACCCAACTTGGATGACATGGCTAGCCACCTTTGAAACAGACAAAATGTACCGCCAATGGGGGCTTCATTAGGTGCAACCGCTGCTGCTTGCCTTAATAAACTTTTTGTAACCAAAATGCACCATCAGTGCTCGTTTCTAATTCTCGTGCAAGCAATGATTCACCGCCCGACCTTGTTCTAGCCACGCTGTTCTCCTTTTTCATTCTGATCCGCCAGCTATAAGAAGGCTCCCTGCATATACTACGGCAAACGTCAAGAGACAAATGGGTTGTTGATTCTGGATATGAACCCTATTACACCTTGCAGACGCGTTCTAGGCTTCTTTTTTCTTGTCCTTCTTACTATAGCATCCTTGTACCCTTTGTTGCCTTCCAAAAATAAAACGTGTTGTGTGTAACATTTCCCCATATGCTCTTTATTCGAGAGGCACACAACACCAATGCTGGTGGAGGTACATGCCAAAAAGAAAAATCAGCATCGAGACCCTACTAGGGCTGTTCATTTGTTTCTCTCCTTTACAATCTTTTCCCTTCTTTCATTATAGCTGTTGTTGTCTCAACATGCTTTCCTATTTATTCCTTATTGCGGTGGCAATCCTCTCATTTCATCAAACATTTGCGCAAGTGGGTCCTCACATCTCCGTTCCTGAATACAATGCCACCGTAACTCCTGGCGACCACATCACCATCGAATACACGTATCAGAATATGGGTACGGGTAATTACAGTGTCGACTTATCGTTGTGGCAAGACGCTTCGGCAACGCAGCTTCTTCAAAATATCACCACTGATCACGAGATTCCTGGTGGCAACTCGACCGGCTTTCAGCTCAACTTTACGTATACCGCGTCGTATGATTGGAAAGTGCCTGGTGGATTATCAGTCAAAAAAACTTTTGACAATGGCACCGAAATCGAAGAAGCACCTCAGCTTATCTATTTGACGGTTACGTGCGAAGCTGATACATACTTTTACGAAGATTTACGCTTACGATCACGTCCCATCATGCTTCATTACAATGCGGCTGGTATCAATCTGCCCAACGTGCTATTGTTGGCTCTATCCACAGCATCAGCCGTATTCATCTTCTTTTTTGCCTAATGATGATGATGATATTATCCCCCCTTACTCATATTCCTTTCTCTCTTCTATCATTCTTTGCTTTGCATCCAACGCTCCTTGCATCGACCTTCTTTGTGTTCTATATCCCAAATAGCTTTCATTGGTTAATAACAATAATGTGTAATGCCTTTTTTTGTCTCTAGCATGACAGATCCGACGTGTTTCGTTTTCGATGTTTCCCACACACAGATATTCTTCAACATGTGATATTGGGTGGGTTGGGTGGCAAAAGAGAAAAAAGAAGACAATGGAGCGATTATAGCCCGTTTATTGGGGCAACTGACACCGTTCTGATTTACCAAAAGTGACGACAAGGTTCACACCGATTGAAACTTAGCAATGAGTGTTAAAGTCTAGGCATGGACAAGGTGGGATAATGTAACACCTACCACATCACATATACAGCATGGCATTTATGCAGCACATTCACTTGTCTCCTTGTAAGCAAAATGCACAACTTGCATCGTCCTCCTCTTCTTTGCTCCGTTCTTTTTATTGCCATATCATGGTTTCAATGATGCATCTATATGATTGGGATAACAAGGGGACATGACTCTAATTGATTTCAAAGGATGATGTGAACACGGCTTTCTACATGACATAGGTATAGAATGAGAGGGAGGTGGGAGATGTTACTGTAAAGCACCACCACCGTAAAGGGCTCATGTGCGCCGGAGATTTATCCTTCACTCCTCCTTGTCTCTTTATCTCCTTGCACCCTTATTCTCTTGTTGAAATGAACGACGATCGGCCCCATGATGTGACTCTCCATCCTCAGCTTGAACAACGCCATCTAGCATACGGGCCTGATTCAGCTTCTGAAGATGACAATGCCAATGAAAATGGAGCACCTGTTGCACCAGCCGCCGTAAACGAAGATCCCCACATGGTGCGAGTGACTCGACCAGTCCCACCACGCGATTACGGACCACAACCACCACTATTCAGCATTGAAGAGCTTATGAACCTTGCTTTTCGGTAAGCAAACCAACCTTGCTACGGTTGACATAGGATGTAAAAAAAGCTAACTGACAAAGGCCGGCTGCATTGAATACCCGCATAGCATGTCGTATATGCCGCTACAGAGACGGCCTTGATAAGCTCAATCCACAATATCAGCTTTTGATCGAGCATATTCCATCAGGCGACTTACATCATGTCATGACCGCTCGCAAAAAGCGCAAGAGCCAAACCAGCTATTATACAATCACCGGCATTGTCCATGATACACCACAAGGACCAGGTACACCTGTAGAGTTGGGCAAAGTAAGGTATGTGTTTTAGAAAGGGAAAAGGATGGGATAAGAGAATATTGATAGGGATGCTTTTTTCTATCAAGGTCCAACTTTTTAGGCACAACGTTTGTCATATATTCGCATGGAAGGAACCCCACAAGAAAGGAAAATGATCCAACAAAGAATGATTTGCCTGTGCGAGAAGAATTGGGTGCTGTTCTTTATGTATGTCTTTGTTCAAGCACACGCACACACGAGATATCCTCTTACCCTTGTATGTAGGATCCCAACATTCTTGGCTTCAAGGGTCCTAGGAAAATGACGATCCTGATGCATACTCTGACGCGTGATGGTAAACGACCTGAGTTTCGACCTACGTCGGTAAGTATATGATAGAGGAGGATTGGTTGCTATGGCAGCTGTTTTGACATGGCACTATTTAGGAATCGGATACGCTTTTGAACAAGTATCGTGAAGGTGGTGCTCGTGATTTGCTGGTTCTTCACAATAAGAGCCCCCAGTGGAATGAAGGTATGTAGTGAGTGGATCAATCCATGGATGGGCCACACGGCTGATGTTTTATTCTATGCCATCCAGATACACAATCCTTTGTATTGAACTTTAGCGGGCGAGTGACACAAGCATCTGTCAAAAACTTTCAAATTGTGCATGACAATGATTGTAAGTGCTATCAGCGTATTATGGGAAAAAGTGACTCACGCGCATTCAAAACTAGTGGATTACATCGTGATGCAATTTGGAAGAACGGGTCCTGATCACTTTACGATGGATTTCAAGTACCCCATGTGCCTTGTACAAGCATTTGCCATAGCTCTTACTTCATTTGATGCCAAACTTGCATGTGAATAATGAAACGGTGATTGTGGTTTTATCGTCAACGTGGAAAGTGGATGCATTGTTTATGCAGCACATGGGCTTGGATTGTTTGTGCCTCGCGTCAACGGATTTCAATTGCAGCACACCGATTATAAATGCTGGCTCCTCCTGACACAATATTACATGTACCCCAGGGTCTTTATTCAACACACGATGATGACAGGTCCTGACATGAGGGTGGTGGGAATACGTCATATGGGCTATTGAGGATGAGAGAGAAAGAGTTTGGGCGCAAATTTACTACAAGGAGGTAGAGCAGCAGCAACAGTGTATATGCACGTTCATTATCGGGCAGATTAATCTTTCGGGAAAATGTGTGAACGGCGTTGGGCGATCTTTTTGGGTTGGATGCAAGGGGTTATTATGAATACATACAAAGGATCGAGAACACACACAAAGTTTTTCCTCTTTTCTCTACATAGACATGAATCGCCGAATGATACAAAATAAAGCGCTATTGCATATGATGGAAAGCATCTATTGTTTACGCGTTTATCATGGGTACTGCTGCAGCATACATACAACGGAGATGATTTCGTATATAGAGCAAAAGGAGACATCATTGAATAAACATGATGGATCGAGATTTGACAGGTGGTGGTGATGATGACCATCATTAACCTTGATTGCCCTGCTGATGTTGACACTATTTGATTTGTCACCCTCCTTCCTCCTCCTTCATTTAGGAGCCAACGTGAAAAACATATTGGCTCAAAGACGCTCCTGAGAATCAAATAGTGTCACGCATTACAATTTTTCATCGAAAAGCCATGCCGCATTTGAATCAGACGGCAGGTAAATTGCAACTTGCCTTGCTTGGATGGAAAAAGATGATCGATTTTTGGAGCATGTATTCTGACGATGATTTTTGCATTACGAAAAAAACCCAGATAGTTTGTTTTGAACCTTAAACAACCTAATGGTGACACAAGATATTCTTTGTCAAGAGTTGTGCTCATTGATAAGGGGAGGAGGGCGTGTTTGAGGATACCATCTTGTGAACAACTAATGCACAGGTGGTGAAAAATACAATAGGGATATGGATCCTATTACAATGTGTATTGCGTGCTCCACTTCTCCTGTCACGTTTGCGCCAAATACGCGCTCGGAAAGTTAACCGGGTCCCATCCACATAGGTTAACCAGATATATAGCACTTGTGAGAGGAAAGACCTGTACGTATATATGCATGGTCTATAGATGGGTGAGGATGAGGAAAGGGAGCATGAGCATGTTTCAAAGGGAGTGGTAAGAAAAGGGAAAGGCGACAGGCTTGGGATGAAAAACCTCCCTCGTGCTTTACTGGATTTGCAATCCACATATGAGATGGTACTACCTGCATACGTAGAGATCCAAACATTCACCTCCGCTGCGTCATTATACAAAAAAGTATAATGATAGTGAATAACCATTGTTCTAGATCACATGTGCCCGAATCCGATGGTGGAGGAGGGACAATGGAAGAAATGGATGATGATACGCACGCATAATACCGGGAAAGGTAGAAGCCGTTATCATGATAATACGATAAAGAGATGAAACACACGAGTGGAGAATTGATTAAATTAATACATCTTGTGTACGTGGATCTTTTTAATAATAGCAAGTGAGATGAATAATACCTGCATGACCATCATCTTTTTGTGTTTTATGTTTCCTCCAGAAGATCTCGCTTGTTTTGGAATAAAGAAAGGCGCGAGGAGATGAGATCGCTCTATCTTTAGCAATTGGAACAACAATGGGACCAATGGCCAAAAGAGAGAATCTGCTCGAGTACAAATGGGTAGGTTAATCACAGTCGGATGTCTAACATGTGGTGGCATTCGAGCACTATGCCATGCCTGACAGGTCGGGGAAAAGGGCATGAGTGAGCGAATGAAAAAGCTTATTGGATATTGGCGTCTGTGCATTTTGTAGTACAATTACACGCCGTGATACAAGAAGAAAGCTCACTTCATTTGGGGCAAGTTCATGTGTTTTACATTCATCATCCTACTTTTTTTCCCTTGTCTAATTCAAGGTCCTGAGTTATCTCTTTCTTTTTTCGCTTCTTCCCTCTCTCTTTTTGGTCGTCCACCTCACACCACCCTTTCCATTCCTTTTTGTACGATAACCTGCATCCTTTGGGTGAGTGTTTGAAAGAGAGGGGATCAACAACAATAACTACTATGACAACGTACATATACATTAACCAACTTTACGTTTGCAGATACACGCGCGGTTTCATTTGATCTGCATCAAACACATCACATCACACACACGCACACGCACACACGCACGCATATACGCATATACGCATACAAAAACTCTCTTTCTCCCCCGATAAAGAAAGACCTGGTCATCATCACACCCCCTTCTTTACAGGTCGATCAGCATCTTTTTTTCCTTCCTTCTCTTCTTCATCGTGTGTTGTGAATACTCGCTTGCCATCTTCATCGGCTTCTCGATTTCCGATTCTCCTCTCTTTTTTCATCACCTCATCATCCACATCACCCATCACCAACACGACACCTTTTCATGTGTATATAACCAGCAACAGCATCATCTTGTAAACAATGGCACCTTGTACACCTACCAACACAAAAACATCAACCAAGGAGACAGCACAAGTGCAAGTGGGTGAGTATCAAATATAATAGTGGACATGACACGTTGTCCCTTCTCCGCACCTTTCTTTTCATTTTCTCTCTCTCACACATGTCAACCCATTACAGCACTTCGTGTTCGTCCTCTCACATCGCAAGATCGTGCTCAGCCAAGGTTCTCCCAATCGACCGAATCCGATGTCGTGCAGATCCACAATGACAGCCTCACGGTCGTACCACATCATAAAAGCTTCTCATTCGATCACGTGTTTGGCACCGACAGCACGCAAGAGCAGGTCTTTTCTACTGTAGCATCCAACATGGTGGATCGATTCATTGATGGTAAGCGTATACAAGTCATTGTCTAGTTTGAATGATGGGTTCTAACATTGCATAATGACATAGGATACAATGTGACAATCTTAGCATATGTAAGGAACACAAGGCACATGTCCCAAAAAGATTACGATAAGCTCTAACTGTTTTATGGTGGTACAGGGCCAAACTTCATCAGGCAAGACATACACGATGGGCACCGAAATAGGACATGACCAACGTAACCCTGAACATGAAGGTAAATGAGACACATAAACAATATGCATAGCAATTATATGTTGACATCCAAGTAATATCACTCTTAGGCATTATCCCAAGAGCTATGACTGCCCTTTTCAATAAGCTGGGTCATGCCAAGAATAAACGTCCAAACAGTACTATCGTGCCACCATCATCACAACAACAAAGTGGGCTTCCGCGGCGACCCATGCAGACATCTCCTAACAACAATACATCACCATCATCAACAACATCACCACCACCTACTCGATTACGACCCATGTCCATGATGGTGAATCGACGTGTATCCACAAGTTCACTTAATGATCAACATCGTGAGCATGCACAGCAAAGCAAATCATCAAGGTGCACCGTCAAAGTATCCTTCGTGGAGATCTATAATGAAGAGTTGGTGGATTTATTAAACCCGGCACCGGCATCGGAACGACCACCCGTCACTGTGCGTGAAGACCCCAAGGGCCAGATTTATTGGACCGGTGTTAAGGAGGTACCTGTCGAAAGTACAGATGATGTATTGAGGTATGATACGGGGTACAATGCATAAGGAGAACCTTTTTTGCAGAATGACTAATACTAGAATAGATACTTGCAGATGGGTACTCTTAATCGAGCCACTGGGTCAACCGATATGAATGCCAAATCATCACGTTCGCATGCCATCTTTTCAGTTACGCTAAAGCAAGAAAAATGGGTACCAGCAACAACATCAACAACCTCACCTGCATCATCCAAAACCACCACCACCACTACATCATCAGGCATTCGACAACCACAATCGACTCGATCAACAATGATTGGTAGACGTAGTAGTACAATGAACGTGCGTGCTATGGTGGGCCAAATGGAAAAGCAGCAGCAGCATGATGATGATAATGGCAAATGGGTCATTAGCCATTCAAAGTTCCATTTTGTCGATTTAGCCGGCTCTGAACGATTGAAAAGGACAGCAGCACAAGGTGATCGACGCAAAGAAGGGATCAATATCAATGCTGGGTTATTGGCGCTGGGAAATGTTATTTCGGCATTGGCGGATAGCCATCATTATTCCTCATCATCACCTTCCTCCTTGAAACAACGTCCGACACCTCATATTCCTTATCGTGATTCTAAGCTCACTCGACTGCTGCAAGATTCACTTGGTGGAAACGCCACAACGCTCATGATTGCTTGTATTAGCCCTGCCGAGGTTAATCTTGTGGAGACTGTCAATACGCTGAAATACGCCCATCGAGCTCGCAATATCAAAAATCGTGTCGAACGCAATGAGACTGAAGAATGGCTCACCAATGATAATCCAGAATATCTACGTGGCCTCATCAACAAGCTCAAAGCCGAAGTACGTCACCTAAAGACACAAGCAGCTGCAAACAACCAAGCATTACCACCATCACCCCAATCGTTGCCAACACCATCCGTATCCATGGATAATGTTTCAGCTACTACTACGACCACCACCACCATCGCAGAAGACAATGTAGCGGAGTTGAGACGCCAAATTGTGGAATTGCAAAAGGAAGTAGCAATGGCACGAGAACGCAATCAGCACGTGGAAAAGGAGCTGCAGCGAAAACAGGATTTGGATTTTCAGCATCTTGTTGAACCTGTCATTGCTGAGTATGAGAAGTCTGTATCAGCATTGGAGTCACAACTCGCTATGGCGCGCGCTGCCCTTTCGCATTCAGATCAAGCACTTGCTGAGCAAGAAGCCAAACTTGCACAATACGCAACATTGCATGAGAATGAGCAAGAGACTTTATCAGAGCTCAAGGCACGCTTGGCCAAGTCTACAGAACGTGAGCAGACCAATGAGAACTATATCGCTGAACTCGAAGGCAAGCTTGCTCGTACCGTGGATGAAGCTTTGGAGGATCAACAAATGTTGACGGACTTGCGCCAAAAACTTGTCAAGTTCAAGGAGATGGATGAGAGCACTGAGCAATACATTCATGATATCGAGACTCGCTTGGCACATTCAGAGCAAGAACGTGATCGATTATTGGAACTTTGTAAAGAAGCTCAGACCAAGCTTTCAGAACAACAAAGTCAACTTGATACCATCCGAAAGCGATTGTCCACCACTGGCAAAGATGCGGATCAACAAGCACTGTTAATTGAAGATCTTGCACGCTCTGAAACCCGTTGCCGTGAATTGGAGAACGAGTTGCTTAGGTTAAGGGATACATTGCATACTCGCGAAGAACAAGTTGTCCAAGATCAGCATTTATTACAAGTGGCGGAAGAGCAACCATCTGCATTACCCCGAGAAAAGTCACTCAAGGATGAATTGGCCGTTGAGGAAGCAACCATTGAAATACGGGATCGACTTGCTCAAAAGACGGCTGAGATCGAAGTGCTTGAGAAAAAGCTTCTCGAAAGCAGTGGATCGGTGGAATCGCTCAAGGAGGAAGCCCAACAAAAGACAACCAAGGTTGAAGAGCTTTCAAAGCAGCTAGCTGATATGCAAGAGGCGCATGCAGAGTGGATCAAAACGCGTGAACAACAACAGCTTGAAATGACTCGTCTTGAAACCTGTTTGAAAGAAGCACGTGTTGCCATGGAGACGACACAGCAAGAGCTGCAAACATTACAAGCAACACATGCATCGGAGCTGCATGACGCACAGGCCACAGCACATCAAGCATTGACTGATCAAGAGCAACGTTTCCAAGCAATTCTTGAACAACGCATGGATGAAGCTGAACAAGCTCGACAAGATGCCCAAGTCCTGCTTCAAGTACAAGAACGTCAACAAAGCATCATTGGAACTTTGGAAGAGAAGATGCGTGCCATGGATGAACTTGTGCAGAGCCTTCGACAACAATTGGCTGATCGTGATCGACAAATCAATGAGCTAGAGCGTATCAACAATGACAAATCACAAATGGTCAAGGATCTTCAGGATCGTGTACAACAAGTCCTTTATGAAGTGCGTACGGTTGGACTTGAACGCAATCAGCTTGATGTTGTCATTCAATTCCTTGAAGCGGCTCTGAGACAGCAAGATCGCAAAGCTGATAAGGCGATGTTGGCTATTCAAGATCTTCAAATGCATTGTACCGGTCGCAGTGATCAAGTCCATGAAAAATCCGACAGCATTGATCAACTTGAGCAAGAGAAAAAGTCATTGGAGCGTGCCCTTGTTGATATGACACGGCGTGTGAAGAAGCATGAAGCACTCATTGCCACTTTTCAACAACAGCTTCGGCTTAGTCAAGAGGCTCTTACGGAGCAAGATGAGGCTATGGATCAAATCAAGGTCGAAGTTGAGGAAGCGAAACGGATACGAAGTCGCATGGATGAAGTTGAAAAGGATTTGGAGAAGACACGCAATGAACGAGATACCCTTACCAATGAATTGGCATCATTTAAGAAGCAGCTTGAGAATGCAGAGAAGGCACTTGCTGAGGAAGCTCAAAAGTCAACACGATTGCAAAGCAGCATTGCTACGTTGGAGCACACCTTGGATACTGAACGTTCACTGATTGCAGCCAATGATACGACTGGAATGATGTCAATGTTGCAAGACAAATGCAAAGCGCTGGAAAAGGTCAAAGATGAGCTTATGCAACAACTACAACATGCGAACACGACATTGGATGAAACACGACGTGATAAGGATAATACGGTTGCTTCATTGGAATCATTATTGCAAACAACACAAGCACGACTTGATGAAGCTGTTGCCAGCCATGCTCAACAATGCAAGCAAATTGAAGCTCTTCAACAACATCAACAGCAACAACTTTCTGCCAATGGAAGAAGGAGACGATTGACGAATGAGAGCCAAGATAGCGGATTACCTGATGAACGACACTTGTCGAGTCTTGCGAAACGAGATCGTGATCATCGAATGGGACGATCATCACACAGCGGCAGTAGTGAGGATCTTCCAGCCAATGCATCTCGACAGCACGTGAGGATGTCGACACATGATCCAACACTTGAATCAATACACAAGCTTCAGGCACGATTTCGAGAAAAATTGACGAGCTCCGAAGGCCAAGAAGAGTTGCTTGATAAGCTACTTCAATTGATGACTGAAAATTCGCAATTATCAGTGCAAGTCAATGATCTCGAAGGACAATTGGTGACCCAGCGTAGTCAATCAGCACTTGAGAATAAGAGCTTGGAGCTTGAAGTGATGAAGTTATCAGCTGCCAACGAACGATTGGAACGTGAAATGGAACAAGCCATGCCTCGTAGCCATAGCAACGCATCGATTGCATCAACACGAAGCCCACGCAATTCAATTTTGCTTATGAATGCATCATCTCCACCACAAACACCACGCGTTGGGTCGCCCAAAGTGTTTGCACGTCAATCATGCACGCTTGGCAAATCAGCATCATTTCGTATTGTACGTGATGTTGAACCAAGTCTTTCAACACCAGCTGCTAGTAAACGGGCATCAGCAACATCCATTCGACCTACCATGCCACGACCACGTGTACGAGCACAATCCACTGTGTTACCACCACCATCCGCTCCACCTTCCAATCCACTTCCTCCTGTTCCAGCAAGGACTCGTTCTTCTCTCATCATCAATCAAAGCGAACCCATTTCTCCTTCACCTTCATTTTCCACACCCACTGGTTTGCAACGTCAAGATTCAGTAGCTTCTTCCACTATTAGTGAGATGCTCAGCAGTGATGGCAACTTTACTACTGAACAATACGAGAAGATCATTCGATCATTACAACGCCGTGCACTTGCTGCTGATCAAGATATTCGTGCTCATCAAGAAGTTATCAGCAAACTCGAGTTTCAGCTTACGGGTGCAGAAGATGCGGTCCGTAATGTTCGACGTCAACTGGATACTGCTCACCGTGAAAAACAAACGTACATGCTTGAGATTGAAAACCTGCGCTCCTCCTCGTTACCACCTGAAGTGCAACAACATCAACAACAGCCACAGTCTGCTGATAGCCAACTCAAACGTTTACAAGAAGAATTGGCTGCTGAACGTGCTCTCAAAGATAAGGCTGAAAAGGCTCGTGTCATTCTCGAAAATCGTATGGATCAGCTCATGACAAAGCGAAACAAGTTCATGTGCTTTTAAAAAGTTCATCCTCCTTCCCCCCACCTCTCTCTCTTTGCTCATTCCTCTTTCCTTATATATCCATTC
Organism: Lichtheimia ornata; assembly: GCF_029851405.1. Taxonomy (NCBI): domain Eukaryota; kingdom Fungi; phylum Mucoromycota; class Mucoromycetes; order Mucorales; family Lichtheimiaceae; genus Lichtheimia; species Lichtheimia ornata. Next base: position 206,636 of record NW_026695368.1, read on the forward strand.
ACATCCACTACCGATCTTGTACAGCTCTTTCCTCCCCCATCTTTTATCTTAGTAACTTAATAACTACAATACAACTTTCTTTTTTTTGTCGTCTGTGTAACAAAAAACATCTCTTGCATGAAATGCATTTGCCACATGATGAAGATAGTCCACGTATCATCCATAGCTAATTTATTTCAAACATAGTCCATATACATAGATGCATCCATCACAATGTTGCTTAATATCGTTTCTTGAATGTGAGTTTGAGATCCTTGGGTTTGATTACAGCAAGTCCCATAGTCTGGATCCTTTCCTTGTGAATTGAGTCCTCGGGAAGATGCCATTCGTATTTCCTCACTATTAGATGCACATGAAACAAAAGACAAGTTTAGCTGGTGACCCATAATCATTCACACCCAGATCTAAAACTTACATAGCATGGGTAAAAACACGCGTTGTTCGACGAGAGAAAAGTTGAGGCCAATGCATTGTCGGCTGCCATTGGAGAAGGGAAGCCAAGACATGCCTGAGCCAGCTAATTCTTCAGCCTCGCCACCGGGCTTGAATCTTTCGGGTTTGAATGTTTCAGGATCTTTCCATACAGTCGGGTTGTGTTGGATCTCGTAAAGATCAAGGAACGTACGGGTTCCTTTTGGAATGAAGGTACCACACAAATCGGTATCTTCGCTTGCTTCTCGAACGGGGAGGGTGGCCAAAGGTGGATTCATACGTAACGTCTATGAATATGATCATCATCAGCTCCCATGTATGTGTCAATGCTTTTATCTTGGAGCATACCTCTTTGATGACCATGTTGATGTACGTCAATTGACGTGTTTGTTCAATCGTAGGCATCACATCTTCAGGGGCATCACCCAAAACTCTGATAGCTTCGTCTCTTGCCTTGCGTTGGACATCCTACAATAATTAAAGCGTTATTCGATGCTAATGTATACCCCGTTTTCTTAAAATACTTGCAGGATTGACGGCCAAATAATATGCAGTGTATGACAAAGCCAGAGCTGTAGTGTCATGACCGGCTATGAAAAAGACCAGTAGGTTGTTCTTGAAACAACAGCAATGGTCATATCTTAGTGGTCGAATTGATAACAACAATGAAAAGCATACCTGTAATTCTTCGTTGGTCATGGATCCTTCGCCATTTTTCTCAGCCTCGATCATCAAAGTAAGGATATCACGTTCGGATTCTGGCACACTGTTTTTTTGGTGGTTGAGGAGCTCACGTTTATGGGTGATCACCTGGGTCATCTTGTCAAGGAAGGTATCCATTTCACGGTGGAGTCGCTTTCGAGAAGGGAAAAGGAAACGGTATTGCATATCAAGACTGGGGAAAGCAATGAACCAAGGATTAAATGTGGCTTCAATCAATCTTTGATAACGATCCACCCATTCACTCTTTGGATTTTCAATGGCACCGAAATCAAATTCTACAATAAAGATTCTCGTTGGTGAGTCATTGTTGTACTGTACAGCATGTTTGGGGTATCATTTACCAAAGCCGGCCAAGCCAATGACATCCAAAGTGTATCGCTCAGTGACATCATGGAAGTTCAATGTCCCACCATCCATTTCCTCTTCCATTTTCTTGAGTGTCTTTTTAGTAAGCTTGCCAAATAGCTCAACGGGCATGGCACGATGGAATGCTGGGTTGGCAACCTACACACTCATCATACATCAGCACCCAATGCAGCAGCAGCATAACAATACAAGAGCACATACCTTACGTTGTGCCTTCCAATCATCGCCATTCAGCGTTATGATGTTCCTGTTGAAAACAAACTTGCCGAAGAGAGTATCACCTCTTTCAGATATCAGATCTGCTTTAGGGAAAATGTCTATAGCACAAGTGTTAGCATGTGAGATGCAGCAGCTACGTAACGTCGTACCTGACTTTAGCAAAAATCGCTTGGCTGCTTCTGGACGGGCAATGTGAACGGTCCACCCAAGAATATCAAATCTCTATTAATAAAACAGGGCCATGAATAACGTGCATAGGGCATCTATTTTATGGTACTATCTCACCAAGTAAACGCCATTGTCTACGTTGACAGCATGTGGCAAGACCACGTTTTTGGAGATCTCATGCAATTGTTTCCCTCGCAAAAAGGCGTTCAGGTAGGAGAAAAATCCCATGGATGGTATGTGTCGAAGTTTTTTAGGTGGTGTGACAACTTTGTACACCGTGTAAAAGGCGACTAATGCAACAGCAGCAGAAATCGAGATCTTTTGTTGCCGACTATTCATAGCTGGAGCATGCGCCACGACATGTTGGGATACGGTGCTGTATATGTCTTGAAGTCGATCCATGGTAATCATGCTTTTGATTTGCGGAGAAGCATCAGCCATGTGAGAAGGCGGCGTGGGTTTTTATATTTTGTTGATCTATCGGGAACGTGACCCCACCTCGGGACTTGCGTTTTTGACACATACCCCATTCCGATATCCCCGGTCATCCGTGAAATGGGAATTGTCCCTATTTTACGCGAAAATTCGCACACTCTACACTTTTCGTTGAATCGCATTCTTCCCAAATAAGTGTTTGAGCATTAGTATTTGATGCTCTGCTTTATTGTTTTGTTTTGGGATGCACATCACTGTGGCTCATTGTTGCACCAAAAGCGCCAACAGGTACCGCCACATGATCCGAAAACACCCAAAAAAAATGATGAGGCGCGGTGGGTGCCTATTATGGATACTGTTACACTATGCCGATCGTGCATGGTCTATCCATGATGCTGTGAGTCAAGCGGATCCGATCTGTCATTGACATAATCCCTTATTCTCCATATTGATGGAAGACAATGCCACAATTTCTTATTAACTAACGGCACTTTTCTTAATGAGTAGCCAACCATTAAAACTTGCACAGCGTCATCCATGCTCTACAATTGCCATGGCAACGTTGCAGTAGCTGTATCCAGGATACACTTTAATGAACATGTTTCGATGTCCTTGAACGTCAAGCAGTATATTGATACGGGGAGCATCGGCAATTACATAAGGAAATGTCGATACGAAAAAGATGGATGGATCTGATGACATGTACGACATGCGCTGGGGAGGCGAAATGTTCGGAATGGCTATGAACAAGGTGAGAACGATGCCATCCAAATTCGGACTACAATGTCAACAATGACTCAAACGACCACCTCAACAAAGACATCATCCTTAGGAAACCTTAGGAAAGATCTCTTTATTCGCCATCTCTCATATGTACGTATGTAATAAAGGGGACTAAAGTATACAATGCAATGTAGTTTGTTGTGGGGCCAAAGTAAAGGTTGATAGCATGTTATCATTCAATGAGAGGATACAAGGCGGAAGTAACGGTTCTTGCTTCTACATGGATCATACCTCGGATACCACGTCAGCATCCCTTGGCGATGTTCGTGCCAATCAACATATCGCCCACTACGATCCCCAGCATGATCTCAATCAGCTACAACAACTCTTCAGCAATGGCCTGTCGGCTTTAACAGCGGATCAGTTTCAGGACGCCCATGACACCTTCGATCAGCTACAAGACCACATTGAAAAGAACGTCATCCCCGCCTGCATGGCCTTGCGCGCTTATACATGTCAGAGACAAGAGAGCTATCAAGAAGGGCTGAATATTGCGAATGAATACACTTCAAAGAAGAGTGAGGATGTGGATGGTTACTTGCTTTCAGCCAACATGTATCTATTGAACAACAATCAGCGTGCTGCAGCCCTGGATGTATATCGAAGAGGTGTGAAGCATTGTGATAAGCAGCATCCTCGATATGATGATCTCGTCAAGCATAAAGATCGATTGGAGGAGGATATCAAACGACAAAACTCGCACTTGATCCGCATACTACCTCGTGAAGTGCTTCATACAATATTATCATACATGGAGCGTTGGCATATGATCGAGCTAGCATATACATGTACAGCATGGTACGAGTTGGTTATGGACTGGCCTGGATTCTGGTATGAAATTATTGTCACAAATGATGATCTTCTTGGTGATCAATCAGCATGCCGGCGTTTCCTCAATCGTGCGCCGCCTCAATACGTACGCAAACTGGTGCACCGTGGAGGAGGCGTTCCCGAGCGTTTCCAAGGATATGCGTTTGAGAGGATTGCCGATTTCAGGTGGAATTGGCTTGAAGAATTATGTAAGTATATGGATGGTCATAATAATTCAGCAGCTTGGGACTCTCTAACATTATTAATACAGCAATCAGGTGTTGTAATGATGAAGATCCCACGTTTTACTCACCAATGGAAATCATCGGCAGCTGCAAAAACACACTCAAGAGATTGGCATTGAAACATGACCGTGGACTAGCACTTAGCTCCTGCCTAAGAATTTGCCCTAATCTCGAATACCTGTATTATGAAGATAATCAATACACCGATGAGGATTACGATGCTCTGGATGAGGAAGAACCTGAACCATTACCACCAGGACCTTTTCAACTTCGCCAGCTAGCCATTGTATGTGAGATCACCAATCTTGATATTCCTTATATGATTACCCAATGCCCACGACTTGAAAGCTTTCATTTACGCTACCAAGATCCAGATATTGAGGATCAACTTCCATGTATTCTCAAAGCTCTATATGAACATTGTCCCAATTTGCACACAGTTGCCATCAGCTCAGGCCCAGCTTCCCATCGTATCTCCTGGATACCAGCAAAAGCACAGCATGATGATATTATCGGAGGTAGTGGTCAATTACGCGAGCTCACGTTCAATGCGAACCCGACCGATGTTATGGAAGATCTCAGAGCTATGATCGACAAAAGTACGACATCACTTGTGAAATTCGACGTTCAAGATAATCACCGTGCAGCTATCTTATACCAAACATTGATAACGGCTCAGATAAACAACCTGCGAGAATTATGCTGCGCTCCTGTAGGCGATCGGCCAACATGGAATCTACTCAAAACATTGATCGAATCATCACCTCGACTGGAAAAGGTGGTCATTCCTAATGGTGCGGCATCAGATACGATTTTATCAACCCTGACACAATTATCCAATCTTGTTGAGCTACGATTTCGTGTCGACGACCGAGTGTCACTCGATGGTCTAACATCGCTATTTTCACAATCATCATCACTCCAAAATGTTCATCTTCAATTCGACTCGCGCTATCCAGACGTTAGTAACTATAATGGGTGGGATCTGTATGACGTGTATGATGAATCGTACATTCCAGACATCACTATATATGATATATTTCGATCATTGGCGGCTTCTCGTTCGCTACAAAAATTGTGTTTTTCAACCAATGCCTGGAAAGAACTTCAAAAGGGACCAATTGAATCAGTGGGGCGCGTAATACGATCGTCTCAGTCAATCTTGCAGCAAGTGACCTTGGACAACTTTAATAGTCACGCGATATTATCATTACAACTATGGTCAAGCTTTACCCAACTACGACGTCTTGAGATCAAGCCCGATAGAAACGCATTCTACATTCGTTGGACAGAGGTAGACGAAATCATCAATCAGAATTTCAGTACCCCACATCTGCGCATTCAATACGAGCACCATATGGGAAGTCGTATCTATTCTCTCAAATCGAATGGCCTTCCTAGTGATAGATCATGATGAGATTGATTTAGCCATTAGCAGTGTATACCATCATAGTGCATTCCTCATAATAATATCACTTTTTACCTATCACATGACAACGTAAGCTATGTACACATTTTTAATCGCCCCTCTTTACTTCTCTTTATCTATCCCCTCAACCTGTAGTTGTAGTATAGGAATAGCAGTTGACAAGGAGATGGACATAGTTGCTGTGTTGATGGCACAAAAGCTGAAATGATGTCCGAGCTCAGGTCTTATTCTTTATCCATCTTGACACTATTGTCAACCATGGCGACATCCCCATGAAAGCAGCGATTTATAGACATAGCACAAACGACCTTCAATACTGACTTTCTGAATCAAGTCTTTTTGGCTTGGGTGTCATTCTCGAATTTAATCTTTAGCTTGTAAACTGCCACTTGATAGCCCATTCCTCCCATTCACCTTTGTTGCCCAATACAATGCATATAAACGATTCTCCTGCTCTAGCCCATCATTTCCATCATTGAACTTTCTTGATTCGAGCTGACATGGTAGTAAGGTAATGGCTGTTGTTGGATCATCATTATCATGTAAAGTGTAAAATGGCACACACCCTTTTGCTATACGTGAGGAACATCAATTCTTTTATTTACGCGTACCTATTGTCTATCGTGAGGGTGATGATGACGATGGGTGGATGGTGTGTGTGGGGTAATTGAGTGGTCTCAGTGTAATAGCAGTAGGGGATTTAAACTTGGGGGACAGCAGCTCCACGACTTGAGACAACGCTTCTCTTCTTTTTCTCCCTCCTCTGCTTTTATCCCATTCACGACATCCCGATCAAGGTAATGTATTGTAAAAGAGTGCTCTTGTTGGCTGTGAGGTATTGATGTAGTTTTGAACATGCATTGTCAGGGAGTGAGTGTGTCCAAGTGCTGAGGAATGAGCGTGGTTGGTGGTTGGTGGTTGCCATGGCGATATTGTTGCTTCCTTTTGCTCGTTGCTATTCCCGCTCTACGCTTGGTGTCAACAGGTACATTCAGAGTCCAATGTTGCAGCCGAACTGGTTCCACTGACGCGTCAGCTTGTATAGAAAGCAAGTTTGGTTTCAAAACGTTGGCTGGTTTGGCGTTTTGTTTCGGCTCAACTATACTACACCATGGTTTTCGGTTTCCAGTAACCAACAACAACGGGTCTTTGTGTATATGGAAAAGGCAAGTACAATGAAACAAACAATGAAAAGGGTGTTTATTGTGTGTGTGCTAATAATGAATTGAATATAGGTTCTTGGTCAGGCAATGCAACTTGGGGCATCATCATCTCTTTGGGTTCGACCCCCAGCCTGTGTCAAGCGGCCGGTTTGCTGAAAAAGCTTCTTGGAATGCGACCATGGCTCTATAGGCCTGCGTAGAGTTGATGCGTCGATGACGGTGGGTTATTGGAAGAGCATGGTCACCGTGTTGAGGTAAAAGGGGATTTACAACAGCTTGTGAATGTGTTGAACCAACACGCTCTTCTCGTGATAGACTCGTTCTTTCCCTTGAGGATTTCTTTTCATGAGGTGGGAAAATGATTGGAAGGATTGGGGATCATTCTTTCTTTGGAGAGGATGAATGAGAACAACTATGAGCCTGGGCTCTACGTAAGTGAGTCCTTCCTTGCCATGGATCGAACTGGCTTTGCGTGATTCGTGCAGTGCTTTTTCAAGAACAAGGGATCGCCCGACGTTGCTCGTATGGTGGTGATTTGGTTTGTGAATTCCTTCTGATTTGCTTTCTTCCTTGGAGAGGATCGCCTAACGGTATACCAAATCGTCATCATTCCGATACCAGATGGTCTAACTTGCCTGCTTTCTTATTTGTAGAGACGACGATTACGATGATTACCACATTCACAACAATGACGATTACGATGATCACCTGGCTCATCCACAACAATGGCAATGATAACGATAACGAGATTCAAAAGGAAGCCTGCAAGATCCCATTCTTTTCAACTTATGTGTTTTTTAATGTTGGTGTGACGGATGAGATTGACGACTGGTGACGAGTAGGAGTAGGAATGATGAAGGAGGACGACTACGACGATGGTGGTGGCAATGTACAGTACATAGCAAGATAGCTAGATGAAATAAAGCATTGTTTATTTTTACACGCTTGTTGGAGGTTGCTAGCTTGTGGATTACATATTATTGCTTCGAAGATGGAATAATAAAGGTGGTCCGGTTACTGTATCTGTCATGCAAGAAGTATATGGCTTTTGTGATGCGATAAGGAGGAGTGGGAAGTGGGATGAGCTTGAGAAGAGAAAAGTGAAGAGATCCCTCCATTGAGTTTCAGGATGAGTGACTCCTCATTCAACATTATGTATATGTATCTTTTTACATATACAAATTGGTTTATGCAGCTCGACTTTCTTCTACATGCAAATGTGATGCATACCTTGACGCACCTTCATTATTGGATGCTGTTTACTTACATACCTTCACAAAAGGCAATCATCATCATCATCATCCTTTTGTGTAGCAACCTGTCAAGGACGTGTCTGTGTAACCACCACGCGCCGTTTCACTCAGCTCTTCATCTTTCCGTTAATGCAGCCGACACCATCCACTAGGAAAAAGCAACTCCATCACGCTTACAGCATAGGTAAAACATAAAGACGCCTGTATCTCCAAACTTTACAATGAAACGTGTGGTTTTTATTAGAGCAATGTGCTCGGCTTGGCCAACAGCACCTTCATGTGTGAAAGTTTCGCGTTCAATGTCGCAACTAGCCCAAAAAATATTTTTTGGTCGTCGTCGTCGAAGAGGTCGACCCCCAGATCTAGTTTGGCTGGTAGCGACATTGCGAAATCTGGTATTGGCAAGCTTGATCGTGAAACTGGCACCCAAGGTGCAGTTGGCCAAGCCGAGCACATTGCTCTAATAAAAACCCCATGTTTCATTGTAAAGTTTGGAGATACAGGCACCTTTATGTTTGTAAGCGTGATGCTATATGAAGAGTGGTCTTTGTTCATTGCCAAGTAGCTAGACCCTGGAGAGCCAAAGATGCAGAAGGACCTCTTTGGGTAACTCAGCTAAAAAGTCAGGACTTCAGGGACAATGCATGATAGGTACGCAACCCTCATTTTCAGGTCATACATTGGCAGCTAATAGCCATTTTTGTGCATTCCCAACTTTTGTGCATTCTATTGTAGGTGGACGATG